>NW_017253376.1:205161-234299 GCF_001642045.1 Paraphaeosphaeria sporulosa | reverse complement strand
CATCCCCCTTCGTCCACCCCACTCTAACAAGCCACCTAGGCACGACGGCTGGATCGACTCAGTCCCCTGCCCCACACTGCGCGACAACCTCATCCTCGCCTCCGCCTCCTCGCCCCCAACACTCAACCAGGACGAAATGTGCGACGACATCTGCGGCGGGCTGTACGACGGCTTCGACCACGTCGAGTCGCGCGGCCTGCTGGTCTGGGGCGATCCGTGGCTGGTCCGCAGCTGGGAGATCTCTCCCGGGTTCGCGAAGAAGTGGGCGTTCCTTCTCGCGGGGTGTGGGGAGATGGTGAGCGCGACGAACACGTGGCGGGAGAGTAGAGGGGAGGAGCCGCTTGTTGTGGAAGTCTGAGTTGGAGCTGGGGTGTAGCGGTGTCGTATTACGATACTTGATGCAGTGGAGGCCGTGATGTCAGCGCTGGATGTTAACATTTGTCCATGTCTAGTTTTGCATGTCTCAAGGCAAATAACGCACCCGGATTCCTAGCCTCGTTGCTCTGTAAAGCGGTGGCCCTGTATCCCAGTCTAGCTCCTTTAGATCTTCCAGTTGGCACATTGAAGGGCCCCACAGAGCATTGATGTACTAAGGCGTCTGAGGAGGAGATCCGATTCAATTTCATAGGGTACAGAAGAGGCCTGCAATGAAGAGACATCTGCGCTGGTTCACAATTGTGACACTTTTCTCATTGGCCTTGTTTCTCTGGTGCCGTCGGTATGTATGTCTAAGACCACAAATTTGGGATTTTGTTGGCAACTGTGGGTGCTTAGGGGAGGGGTAGTATAGATAATCCGCTGGTGATGAAGAGAGCTATAACATGTTGCAATGATGCGTAGGGACGGATTGTGGTGCGTGGTGTGGACGTCGATAGTGAAAGAACCAATGGAACACGGTAGCCATGGGTAGAAAAACGAGACGACAAGTCTAAGCGCCGGTTTTATGATTACATCAAGGTCCAAAAGAAAGGCAGGGCAAACAACGTTCCTGGAAAGACCCTGGTTGACGAAACGGTATGAGCGGTAGGTGAGTGCACAAGTGATGAAGGACCCTAGGCAGGTGGACTACGATTGGGGCCTAGCGCGTAGCTGGCCTACAATGCTCCAGCAAGCATGATGGAAGGTGCCGCCCGAGGGCAACGATGAAGTTACAGTGTATTATTACAATCTTAATACGGTATTACAGAGCCGACAGTGCTGTTACGCAACAAACATGGAACTACAGCAGTTGTACAACAATAAGAGGACTATAAAATCTTGGAATGCTTCATTCGTAAGAGCAAGTCTAGCAGTGGCATCTTGACCGTGGCAAATCAACCGTGCAGAAACAGAGGAATAGAACGATAAAACAGCAACTTATTGCGCGAAAAAGAGAGTAGATGTCAGCACCTAAGCGTTAGCGTCGACTGCTCCTGGTGTTGTTGCGGCTGGGCCGGTCGTCGCGTCTGTCACTGCGGTCATAGCCCATCTCTTCGTCCGCAATCCTGTCACGGCGAGCTGAATGTGCTCGGGCTGGCTGTCGAACTGCATCGCGGTCGTCGCGGCCGTCTCTGATGACGCCGGTGCGTTCGTACTCGTCATCAGAGAAGTCCTCATAGACAGTAGCGGGTCTTGGGTGTCGTTTCTGTCTTCTGTCGTCATCTACGAGTTCCTGGGGCTTGTACTTCTTGTCGAGATGCTCCTCCAGGAGGCGTACGTTCTTGGAGTTGGCGCGGAAGGCTGCGTCGATAAGATCGCCGACAAAGGGAATAAGGCCAACGAAAAAGTCCATGAGTATGTTGAGTAACATCATCAAAAAAGTACCACGCGGCAAGCCACCGTCGACTTTGCTCATGTTCTTGACGAGATTCCCTGCAAGGGCGAAGTCCGCAGCGTCGCCAGCGACGGGGACAAAGCCAATGACGGAAGACCAGCCAAAGCGGACGCCGAGGAAGTTGAAGAGACAGCAGTCGAGCCTGTAGGCCGATTTCCGGGCTTTGGCAAGGATGTTGGCATCGTGCTCGGGGATCCAGGCAGGGATCTGCTTCTTGACCTTCTTCTTCTTGCCGGGCTTCCTGGGGTGGTCTATGTACTCATAGAAAGGATCCTAATGCGGTTAGCTTGGCGATCCGGAGGCAGGTGTAGTCACGGCAGGAAGAATGCGTGGGTTGATGCTGGCGGCGACTTACATATTCATCGGCTGGGGCCTTGTCCTTGTACTTTTCCATACTGCTGTTCAGCATCTTGCGGGCGGCATACTTTGCGATGACTTGCGTCATGATTGCGGTGTTGTCGTCCTTTGGGGATGCGACCGAGGGAGCAGTGTTTGGAGAGGGCTGGGACGGGTAGCACACGCAATGCAGGATTGCTTGACTTTAAGACAAGCAACAGGCCAAGAGATGCGTGGTGGGCTGGCTGCGCGGCTGTCTGGAGGGCTCGGGCAGATGCGGTTGGCAGGCGGCTCTCGTCGTCTGGGCTGCTGAAACGGGCGTCGCTGCCAGCTGTGTATAGCTGTGGATAGCAGGCGCGGACAGGCAGCGGATTGCGGTTCTGGCAAAGTGGAGTAGAATCAACGAGGGGCACGAAGAGAAGGGCAGCTAATAAGGCGCTGCTGGCGGTGTGCTGGCGTAGGGCGACTGCATGGGCTCGTCCCTGATCTCGTCCTCGTCCCAGACGCGAAGACGTCACTGGGGCGTTTCGAGGCCCGCACCGCCACAGCGCTGCGCCACAGCGCCACACAGCCGGTCGCGCTGCCCGACGTGCATGGCCGCATGCCGCACTCGAGGCCAGCGTCGGGCTCACCACCAACATCACACGCTTTCACGTGCCCATTTCTCGCACATTCTTTGCGCGGCGTCTCTCGAACACACCGGTGCTCGGATAGCATAGATCCAGACGCGCGCGCTCGCTGCCGTCCCTCACCCCGCCGTGTTTGGGCCTCCCAGAGCTCCGCAGAGCTCCCCTCTCCCGTCGGCCCTCGCTGCACCCAGGCATGCTGCGCGACACCGGCCAAGCAACCCACCATGACATCCCCGAATCAGAGCCTGCTTGACTGGCTCGACGACCTGTGCGTGCGCTTCATCGTCAACCTGCCGCACGAGGAGCTGCAGTCGGTCGAGCGCATCTGCTTCCAGATCGAGGAGGCGCAATGGTTCTACGAAGACTTCATCCGCCCGCTGGACCCGCGCCTGCCCTCGATGAACCTGCGCATGTTCTCGCAGCGCATGTTCCAGCACTGCCCGCTGTTCCAGGGCTTCTCCGAGGACCACTTCCTCGAGGCCTTCCAGCACTTCCTGCAGTACAAGACGCGCGTGCCCGTGCGCGGCGCCATCATGCTCAACCAGGACATGACCCACGCCGTGCTGGTCAAGGGCTGGAAGAAGGGCGCCAAGTGGAGCTTCCCCCGCGGCAAGATCAACAAGGACGAGCCCGACCTCGAGTGCGCCATCCGCGAGGTCTACGAGGAGACGGGCTACGACCTCAAGGACGCCGGGCTCGTGCGCCCGGAGAGCGAGATGAAGAGCATCCCCGTCAACATGCGCGAGCAGAGCATGCTTCTGTACGTCTTTCGCGGCGTGCCCATGGACACGTACTTTGAGCCGCGCACCCGCAAGGAGATCTCCAAGATCGACTGGTACAAGCTCAGCGACCTCCCGACCCTCAAGCGCAAGAACCAGGTCCAGCAGGGCCCCGGCCAGGACCTGATCAAGGACAACAGTTTCTACATGGTTGCGCCCTTCCTGGGCCCGCTGAAGGCCTGGATCAAACTGCAGCGGAAGCAGGACAGGCACAGAGCGCCCGCGGGCTCGCATCCGGTCCCGCCGCCCGCTGCTGGCATCACCGACACCGAAGGCTTGGAGGCAGACTTGGGCGAGACGACGGCCGATGAGGCTGCCATGCCAGAGACGCTGTCCGAGGAACAAAGCTTTGCCGCGCTCGTCGCGAACTTGGGCAGGAGTCAGCGCGCGAGCGACGCACTGCCCGAAGTCTCGACGCACGCGCAGACACAGGGCGTCGCCGACCCCGCCGCCGAGCTCAAGCGGCTGCTCAGTGTGGGCATGGGCTTCCCTTCCCAACCTCAGCCAGTCGAGGCCCCCCAGTCCGTCCAAGAACAGCCGCCGAACCCGCTGCTTGCAATGCTGCATGGCAACAACGGACCCCACCCAGACAGTCTACCCAGAACACCCTTCGACCAGATCATGCCGACCCCGCAGCCTCCGCAGAGTCCACATGGCCAGCATCACCCGAGACAGCTGCAACTTGGCCAGATGCCGCCACCGCCTCGGTTTCCGTTCCACCAGCAGCAGCACCAACATCAGCATCAGCATCAGGGAGGTCCTTTCCAAGGCCAGCACCACCACCATATGCCTCCTCAACACCACAATGGCTTTCCACCCCATCCCCCGAGTCACTTCATGTCACCGCCCGCCTCTCAGCACGCCAATCCTGTCTTCTCAGCGCACGCGCCAAATGTTCAGCATACGTTTAATGATTCAGCCCCGCCGCCATACCAGCGCACCGGCGACCCGCAGTTCACACAACCACCGCAATTCCCGGGCGCACACGGTCCTGCCATTCCACCGGCATCAAAACTACCGCCGCCAAAGCTCACGCCACATAGCCTTGGCCTGTTAAACGCCTTCAAGATCAGCGAGAAGCCTGCGATCTCGTCTCCCATCTCACAAGCACAACAGAGCTCGCAGGCAACACCGATAGCAACGAGACCGCCACCTCTCCAGCGCCAGTCCGACGCTTTTGTCTCGCCGCCACCAGCACAAAGCACCCGATCATTTTCGCCAAGTCCGCCCACATTCCAATCACCTCCGCCCCTCGCTAACTTCGAGCCTGCGCAGCCGAAGCCGAGAAATGCTCACCAAGATTCTCTGCTGAACCTCTTCCGATCGCCGTCCATCTCAGCAGCGTCTCCCGTCCCTGCAAAGACACCAGAGCTGCCGGTAGAGTTATCCGCCTACCCTTCAACTCCTGGGTACGCGAAGCTGAATACAGCAGCGGAGGCTGGCCCGCCTATGCCTGACATGCACGCAAAACCAAACTTGCTGCACGCTTTTGGTGGCCAAGAAAAGCCGGGGTTGACGACGGCTACAGTCCGTGGACCCGTCAACGCACCGGATTTTGACACTGTAAAGAAGAATGCCCAACATATCCTCAATGGGAACTCTCGAGGACCGTCACCTTCGACCATGAAACCGGAACCGAAGATGTTCGTTCCTCAGCAGATCCTCAGGCGAGACAGCTCTGTCCCGAGAAAGAATGCGCCACCCGCAGAGCAGGACCGAAGCTCAAATGCAAGCCCGGCTGCTGCACCTCCCGCCGCTCCTTTCAAGCCGCAGATTTTGAAGCGGCCGCAACAGCCACCGAGCCAGGAGCCAGTTCCTGCTCCTGCACCTTCTGCGCATACTCAAAACCTTCTGAGCATGTTCAAATCTCCCTCTCCGCAACCACAACAGCCGCTAAAGCAGGAACCTGTTTCTGTTGCTTCTGCACATACTCAAAACCTCCTGAGCATGTTTAAATCTCCCTCTCCACAGCCACAGGCCGTGCCTGCACCAGCTCCTCCTTCGCGGTCACCAGCTCCGCCTGCCGTGGATCCATCGTCCTTCGGCCGTAAGGATGGCATACCCGCAGATCAAAAGACTGCGTTGCTGTCTCTGTTTGGTAAACCTGCGCCGCTCACTGCATCGCCCACTCAAACCGCAGGGTCTCCACTGGCACCATCGGTCACAGTTCCTATCCCGCCAGCTCGATCTCCGCAACCGCCGACCCCAAAAACCTTCATGTCCGGCCTTATCAGCCCCGTGAGCCCTCTTCCGGGAAGTCAGACCGACAGCCCAGCACAGCTCAACTCGCGCTCGCGCATATCGAGCATTGGCGATACGATGCCGCCCAGTATTGTAATTCCACCGACTAGCGCGCCCACTTCATACCCCCAGATACCTCTAGCACAGCAGAGCAATGGCTTTGGTACCTCGATGGACGGCAGCTTCATGAGTGCTACCTCTGTCTCGGCGTCGGAATTAGGGACGGGCGTCGATAAGGGGAAAGGCAAGGCAGGGACGGACAGTGCTGGCAAGAGTCCGGTGGACAAAAATTTCCTATTAGGTTTCTTGAACGATGTGGCAAGGAAAGGTCGCTGAGAGAGCTTGATGCTATGGGGTCAGCTCGACCACCATGGGTGGCTTGGGTGGTCTAGGATCTGGTTTGATCTTGGTCATTGTGGAGTTTGGGAACATGTAGGAATTGCTATTCGAACTATGCATGGCCACGCGGGATGCTTCATGAGCGGTTATTTCTTGCTAGTCATGGGTAGGCTTGTCAGATAGGGACGCAAAAGCATAGTCGGAGCATCATTAGGAATGCATCAGCTTTATCTACTGGGTGTTGTCAGTTGCATCGCGAAACTGCCTCGTATCTCCCGGAGGGACGGTGTGGAGGCTGTGCTGGTGTGCCTTGGTTCACGTGACGTCATTTCACCCATCAATAAATGCTCACTTACCCATCTTACACTTGCGCATATATCGCCCTCACAGGCCACAACCACGGGGCATGTTCCTTGAAAGCTTTCCGCCAGACACACACAAGTATCCGCATCGCACAGCATAGCATCACATCCGTCAAGCAGTTCCGCTCCCAATCATGGCCGTCTCAACACCCACATCCACCCTCTCCAACCTCATCTCGCGGCTCCGCTCAAAACGAAAATCAAAATCAAAATCAAAATCAAAATCAAAGGAGCATATAGAATCAGATACCCGCCCCCCGCTCATCCCAACCCCCCTTCCCCTCGTCCTCCCCCACCACCAACACCTCCTACCCACCCTGGGCTGGACCACCCTCACGCTGCCCACCAACCCAGCGCATCCGCTGCAGGCCGCGGCCCAAGCCCTCTTCCTCGCAGCGCAGCAGTTCTTCGACAGTCCCGACGCGGAAAAGGCGCAGTGGAAGCACCGTCTCGGCTCCGAGGAAGGGTGGTCCAAGATCCCCGGGGAGAAGGAATTCATCACGCTGCGGACGGCGGCGTACTGTCCGGCTGTGCTGCGGGAGCCGGCGGCGCGGTACTGGGGGCTCATGGGCGGCCACTTGGACTCGACGCTCGGCCGGATTTCCGCGTCGCTCGGACTGCCTTCGGATGACGGTGCGGGGCTGAGGAGGTTCGTCGGGCCGTGTAAGGCCATGGGTGCCGCCGAGGCCGACAAGACGGCGTCCATGTTGAGGATCTTCAGGTACGAGGGGTGGGACGCCAAGGTGGTTGCGGAGCCGCATGCGGATTTGGGCCTGCTGAGCGCGGTGGTGGGCGATGTGCCTGGGCTGGAAGTCTGGGGTGGGGAGGGCTGGGTCGGCGTCGAGAGGGGTTATGAGGCTGGGGGCCGCCAGGCGACGTATACCGTGGGGAGGACGCTGGAGAGGCTGAGCAATGGAAGGTTTCCAGCGGGCGGGCATCGGGTCGTGTCGTATGGGGCGACTCCGACCGAGCAGCAAGAGGCGGGGGAGGTGAAGAAGAGGTATAGGCACAGCATTGTATTTGTGCTGCGGGCGCATGAGCCGGTTGTGGTGGAGAGCAAGGAGCTCGAGACGGCGATTACGGGGCCGTGGGCCGTGCCGGTGGGTGGTGTGACGGCGGGAAAGATGTACGAGGAGATTCGCGGGCAGCACTTCAACATCAACATTGGGCATGAGGAGCGGGAGAAGCAGCGGCGGAACGTGCGGGAGGGCAAGGCGGAGGGTAAGACACAGGCGGCTGGATGATGTTTACATGTTGTTAAGATACCCCTTTACCATCTTCATATCCTCGTTCTCTTCTTATCCCAGATATCCCTCACTCTCGTCACCCACTCGTCCCGCAGAAACGGCCTGACTTTGACAACGCGTCCCTCTCTATCCGCAACCCCAAACTCCATGCCCGGCATCCACGTCCCGCCCTCGGCGCTGACCTTCATGCTCGTCATCATCTCCAGCCGGCACAATGCAAGCCCGACATTCCCAACCACGCTGACTAATTTTCCAGCCGCCCGACCCTTCTTGATGCCCCCGTCTTCGGCCAGTTGCTTGATGTCCGCGCTGTCGAACTGCGCAGGGTCTACCTTCAAGACATCTCCGGTGTATGTAGGGATTTGTAAGTGAGTGTCTGGCTCTGTGTGCGGCGCATCTGCAGTCGAGAGCTCAACGGGCAAGATGCGCTTCCGCACGACGCCCGTGTGCTTGGTGCGTATGGTCAGCTCCTGGCCGAGGTAGCAGCCCTTTTTGAAGTCGATGCCCTGGGCCAGATCGATGTTGTACTCCATGGGCAGCGCGGCCTCGCGAGGTATCTCGGCCGGGCCCTCGGGAACGCCGTACGTGTGCCGCAGCCGGTGATACTCTTCAAGGGGCGCGTTCCGCTTGGGCGGCGTCGTATCAAGGGGACGAACGAGCGAGCGGCACATGGCTATTTTGTCGCCGATGAACCGCGGATCTGGGATAGTTGCCAGGCTCCGGTGAGACTCGCCGAGCGATGCTTCCGAACCCCAGCTCGCCCAGACCTGTACGTTCTCTTTCCCATCCTCGTGGTCCGCGTTCTCGTCGACCACCTTGATCGTAATCTTGCTCCTGAGTTTGTGCCGCTTGAGATGCTTGGCCAGCGCGTCGACCTCGCCCGCATCCACCTCGATGTAGCACGCCCAATCGCCTGCCACGCCCATCTGCTCCTTCAATCCGGGGTAAGTCCAGATGAAGACGTCCCACAGCATCCTGCCCCGCGCGTCGAGGAACGCCGCATAAAAGGGCGTGTCTCTTGAAGGATCGACGTTGTTCGTTATGAGGCCTTGCAGGAACTTGGGTGCGTCGGGGCCGGAGAGGGCGATGAGGCGGCGATGGCTGAGTCTGGCGCATCCCGCTGCGGATGATGCAGGCGCCGGGCCGCGGGCGAGGAACGGGGCCTCGGGTGCAAAGGGAGCATTTTGGGTCGAGTTGTATCTTCGCAGCCTCGCTGGTGCGCTGCTGACGTTGGCGCGAGATCCGGGGCGCTGGTAGGAAGCGCGTCCGCTGTCGACGGGTCGTGCCGTACGGGTCGTGGCGGAAAAGAAGCGGAGCGAGCTGGGAGCAGCTCCGCGCGATGCTATCAGATGGCCCAGACACGCCTCACAGATGGTGGGCGACCATTGGCGCCTGCTGCGCGCAATGACTGAAGCCATCATGGCGATGCAAAGAGTGACGCACAGTAGTGACCAAAAGATCGGGAAGCTTCACGGCGTTTAGCGACGGGTTTAGTGCATCCCTGCACAGCATGATCAGACCCATCGAGGCGCCTGTCCAGTTTCTGCATGAACCGATAGAAACTTGTAATTCCAATCGATATTGCTCGTGCTGATATGACGACCCGTGCTAAGTAGACATCATAAGAGCTTCACACAAGAGACAGCGAAAGAGAACCCTACCACCAGTCGAAAAGCGTACCCTTCCATCATAGCCACCCGACCCCTAACCATACACAGACATAGATCAACATCTCGAAGAACAGTGGCTCGGCAGTCCAGAATTTTGACGCCATGTAGCGCTCAGGCTCATCCAATGTTGCCGTTCTTGAGAAGTTCGGCGACTATGTTCGCCGTTTCCTCTGTACTGGCATTCTTGACTGACGTGGCCGGTCCTTCTGCGTTATGCTGCTTCAGCCGATCCCATCCAGCCTGATTCGATGCCCACTGGGTGGCCTTGAACGCCTGTCCCTAGAGGCTGAGCAGCTGTGGTGCTGTATGTGGCTGGAGATCAGCTGCAGCAAGCTGCAGGTAGACAGGCAGGCGCAGGGTTTGTACCGAATAGATGCGCCATATCGAACAACTGCGGGAGAACAACAAGAGGCAAGTTACAGCTGTCAAAATCGGCACACGGGCGTTCGGTGCTATTGGCGATGGATAGAGGAAGAAAAGGACCTCGCCTCAACAGACCCCACCTCCCCCGTGGACCTAGGGTTGCGGATTTTGACAGAACAGCAGGAGTAGCAAAATGTGATAGCGAGTAGTGTCATTCAGAAACGCCGACAATGCCTCCATACGGCGCCTACATGGTACAGATACTCATCAATGTACATAGCCTAACGCCTTCGCTGAACCCCTTAGCATTTCCAAGCACACTAAACCCGAGGTCCTTCTTGATGCACGCGACACTCTTTTCGTTGCTCTACCTCCGCCCTCAATCATTCTTCCTCGTGTTTGTCGTCAATCTCTCCCGCTCATCATCGCCGCTCCCAGGCTCCATGTCCTCATCATCGCTCCACTTGTCGTCTTCGCCCACTGCAAATATCGTGTCGCCGTCCAAACTCTCTCTGGGCGGCACAACAGGTTTCTGGGGTTTGGGAGCGGGCAACGGCGAGACATTGCGGTTAAAGGGTGGAGGACTGCGATGTCTCGGCGCTGGGTCGTATGCTGCTGGTCCGTTTCCTTCTTCTTCGTCCAGCGAGTCGCGCAACGAAGCGATTTCGAAGCCTTCGTCATCTTGTGCAATCTATGATGTTGTCAACAAACGTGCCATCGCTGGCAAGAGTAGGAACTTACCTCATCACTCATAGCAAATCGCCTGTTGTTTGCTGTGGGCCTCCACATGTAGGCGACGAAACATACGTCGGCAAAGTATACCAGGTTGAGCCAGCCGTCCAAGACGAACCACCTAGTTTGCCAGTGCGAGGGCGCGAAATCGGGGCTGGAGACGCCAGCAAAGGTGAAGCTGTTGAGGAAAAAGAAGCCGAAGATGACGACAATGCTCGTCAGGATGCACCACCACAGCTTCTTGTACATGTCCGCTTTCACGTGCTGCTTCCGCTCCATGAGATCCTTCATTGTAAGGTTCAGCGAGTTGAGTGTCCAGATGTAAAAGGCCGTGAGAGTCGCGGAGAGTGGAAGAATCACCAACAACACGAGCGGGCCCGCGTCGTCTGGTCGAATTGTGAGCGACGCAATGGCGTACACGACACCAAAGACAAAGTGCGCCACAGCCAGCCACCGTACAATGACCATGGTCTTGCCGAGAGTGTGCTTGACCACACCATATCCCATGCAGACAATGAGGAGCAGGAAGAACGAGAAAGAGTTGCGGAAGGCGTTCAAAACGGCGACCACGATCATGAGAACCTTGGCGCCCAGGTTGTTGCCATGGCGGTTCTGGTAGTCGTAGAAGCCCCATGTCATGAGCATTTCCAGGACGAGGAACACCAAGATGGCCGTGATATAGTTCTGCACGGCGAGGATGTCATGTCGATGCTGGAAGTACAGGAACCCCCAGAAGCTGCTGACGACGAAGTATGCGATGGTGATGCCGCCGTAGAAGGGCAATTTTGGTATCTGGGCGGCGGGCAGCTCTCCATACGCGTTGCGGAATGTCACAATGGCTTCGTACTTGACACCCTCGGTGAAGGGCAGCGTCGCCACGCAGTAGTAGCCCGTCTTGAGCGGCACCTTCTCGGCATTGTCCTTGTTGGGGTAGTTGATAGGCTTCTTCTTGTCGAGGTGCATCGCCTCGGTGCGGATGAGGTTCTTGGACTTTGCTTCGTAGTCGTCGGCGAGGATCCACTCGGCCTTGTGCGTCTCATTGCAGAGATTGGCCTTTATGCTTTGGTCGTCGCAGATGTAGACGAGCTGAGGCAGAGTTAGCTTGCGCGAAATGGCCCGGGTGCGCAGCGCAACAAACCTCGTCGCCCGTCTGCTTCCCCAGGAGCGTCGAGTCCTTCCACTCCCACACTATGACGCTGACGGTCGGGTCCTTCAGCTCCTTGTTCTTGTCCGTGTCTATGAATTTGACCTCGATGAAGGGATCGACCGGGCCGCCCCAGGACTTCTTGCTGTACATGCCCGAGCATTTCTGCGAATCGTCTTGTGTCTGCAATCCGTCAGCAAGAGCATGGCATGCGGAAGCAGATGAGGCGCACCAGGACCACGTCGACGGCTGCCACCGCGGTCAGGGTTGACAGCAGCAGCAGCGCGGCCTTCCGCGACCATGGCTTCATGGTGCCTCGGAGCCTTGAGGCCAGCTGGCGGAGGGGGCGGAACCACGTCGGGACTTCGCGGCAAGAGGGCGTGGTGTTTGTGAAGCGGCGACGTGAACTACGTGTCGGTCGGCATGGAATCGCATGCGCTGGTGTCGTGGACGGGGAATGTGAGCGGAGCGCACTGGAACCTGGGAGCTTGACGCGGCCTGCTGGATCCACATCACCGAGCGTTGGCGTCGGGAGGCGCCTGCCTGCCTCCCGGTGTGGCGCAGCACACCAGCAATGATTCACCCGCAGGGCGACCGTGCAACCCATGACCGCACAACACTGCGTGCGATCCGCCTCGTCAGACCAGCTCCGCGAACATGCCAGGAAAACGCATCGCGCAGGTCGCAGAGCAGCTCTGCCGGCGCTGCACCGAGAACCAGGCCGTCCTCGTCGTGCGCAGAGACGCGCTCTGTCGGTGAGTGCGCATTTTTCTGCGAGGCGAAATGCCGCCGCGCTGCTAACATGGCAAAGGGACTGCTTCGTGAGATATGTCCACACAAAGGTCATCAAGCACATGGAGTCCTTCCGCGTCCGGCATGCCGATCCCAACCGTCAACGGAAGCTGTTACTCGCACTTTCCCTGGGCGCATCATCGGTGACTCTCCTGCACATCCTGGACCACCTGCTCGAGACTCAAACCAGCAAAAGCGGCCGGACTGGATTCGGACTCAGCGTGCTTTTCGTCGAGACTGCAGGCGACGCTTCTCACCAGGTCCGACTCTCCAAAGTGCGGCAAGCATACCCAGACTACGACATAGCATCCCTGCCACTCCATGATGTTTTCCGCTTGGTCCCAGACCAAGAGAGCCTGTCTGGTCTGTTGCCTGGACTTGCGACTGTGCAAGAACTGTCTCCCGCGGACAAGCTTGCAAAGTTGTTTGGCTCACTCACCTCTGCTACAGCGCGTGCAGACGTTGCTGCCACGCTCAGGACAAGGCTCGTCGTGGAATACGCCAGATCGTCTGGTTGCGAGGTCGTGCTCTGGGGTGATAGCACGACAAAACTCGCCGAGAAGACACTAGCTGAGACAGCCAAAGGACGCGGATTTTCTCTTCCATGGCATGTGGCAGACGGCGAGACCCCCTTTGGTTTGGCTTTCAACTACCCCCTTCGAGACCTGCTCAAGAAGGAACTGGTCGCGTACGTGGAAATAGTCGGCAGCCCCCTTCCCTCATTAGTGCTTGACTCCGCGCCAACACAAGCTTCCATGAGCTCCAAGAACACTACCATCGACGACCTGATGAAGCAATACTTCGAATCAGTCGAGGAGAACTTCCCCAGCATCGTTTCGAACGTTGTCAGGACAACAGGGAAATTGACAGCTACCTCGAATACGAATGATGCATCCGTTTGCGATCTCTGCAGCATGCCCGTAAGCGACGGCCGCTTTGGCATCCACGGATGGGGAGGCGATCAGCATGGTATTGCTGACCCGGTTAGAGCAAGTAGCGGGAGGCGCCTGTGCTACGGCTGTACCCGCTCTATCCCATCTACTACTAATCCTTCGAATGTAGTTGCGTGATTTACCGCCATAGTCCGCTTGCTTCATCGTTTAAGTTAGACGGAGGTCCTTAGGTTCTTTGTCAGCCTGAGCATTAGAAGTATGGTCGGCGCAAGGCAGACACCCTAACACGAGCGGGCAGTCCTTTGAGGACTGCCGCCAGAAGCCGAGCCACGGGCTTTGCCGACTCTTCAGCGACGCCTTCTGTAGGCTGCGTTCACACAGGGCGTAGTATACGTCTTGTCAGTCATCACCTTCTGCAATTGGCAATCGAGGCGGTAGCAAAGATGCCTTCAAGTCGAGACGCCATACAGGCACAACCAAGCCACCACGATCCGTGAACAGCATTTTTAATTGCTTGGGAAAAGGCCGTGAAAGTCGGACGGAACCTTGCCGCGCGGTCCCAGTTCGATCGTGCATGAACGGCTTCCCGAGGTACGGCGCAATAGATTCAATAACAGTGTGTATTACTTGCTACTTTGCAACGCGCTCAATAGTCGTGTATGTACCTGCAGTCGACACATGAAAGGCGTGTAATTACACGCGCCGTGGTTCGCTGGTCTCGCTGAGCAGCTCGGAGACCTTCCAATTCAAGCAGACTAACAGCGGTCGACCGGCTTGAAGCGAACAAGGCGCGTTGATCGCCATGCTTGTTTCGTATACCCTGTTCTTCTACCGTCTCCCCAAATGCGTGTTCAACCAATCGTCGTGCCACGAGTCTTCGTTCATCGGCGCATCGCCCTCGGAGCGTACTGGAGCACGCACGTGTGGCTCCGGAGGCTTCAAGATATAAGGCCGTACGATGCTGAGCTTTTCACAAGCCCATCAAGCTTTTGTTGACCAAGACTAACGTCACGCTTCGTCGCCGTTGCTTGTTCATTATGGTTGACATCTTGGCGTCGATGAAGGCGTTGCCGCTCTTCGCGGCGTGCGTATTAGCGGCGGCTAGCTACCCTCCCATTCCATCGGACAAGACCACTCCAGTGCAGCAGCGCCTTGCTGTCAAGGGACCGAATGGTACATCATCATCGCTTTCCATGATTTTTCAATAAGCTGACATATCATAGCTGTGTCCGTCGGCTGGAACACCTACCAAAAGCTCGCCCAGCCTTGCGTCCAGTACGGAACTTCAAAGACCTCTTTGACGTCCATGCAATGCTCAACCAGCTCCATCACATATCCCACTTCGCGCACATACTCCAATGCTGTGACTCTGACGGGACTCACGCCAGCTACGACCTACTACTACAAGATTGTGTCGACAAACTCATCTGTTGAGCACTTCCTCAGCCCACGTGTGCCTGGTGACAAGACGCCCTTCTCCATCAACGCCATCATCGATCTCGGTGTGTACGGCGCAGACGGCTTCACTATACAAGGTGACCAGACGAAGCGCGATATCATTCCAACGATTGACCCATCGCTCAACCATACCACCATCGATCGTCTTGCACGGACGGTCGACGACTATGAGTTCATCATCCACCCGGGTGATCTGGCATATGGTGAGGATATCTGCCTGTTTGAGTTCACTACATGTCTAATTTTGCCCAGCCGACGACTGGTTCGAGAAGCCAAAGAATCTTCTTGACGGAAAGAATGCATACGAAGCTATCCTCGAGCAATTTTACACCCAGCTAGCGCCTATCGCAGGTCGCAAGCCATATATGGCCAGCCCTGGTAACCACGAGGTTGCCTGCCAAGTGAGAAGACTCAGCATACCGTTTCCTCATCAATTGCTCACGCCCATCTAGGAAGTTCCCGTGCTCACTCTCGCCTGTCCCGAAGGTCAGAAGAACTTCACCGACTTTATGAACCGCTTCGGGCAGACCATGCCCAGCTCTTTTGCCTCAACATCCGCAAACCAAGCAGCCAAGGTGAACGCCAATAAAGCCGCCGCGCTTGCAAAGCCGCCATTCTGGTTCTCCTTCGAGTACGGCATGGTCCATGTTGCCATGATCGACACGGAAACGGACTTCGCCAACGCACCTGACCAGCCGGGCGGCTCTTCCGGGTACCTTAACGCCTCGCCCTTTGGCACCGCAAATCAGCAGCTTGACTGGCTCGCCGCGGACCTCGCCTCTGTCGACCGAACCATCACCCCTTGGGTCATCGTTGGCGGCCACCGCCCCTGGTACACTACCAAGGGCAGCTCCCCCTGCGACTCGTGCCAGAAGGCGTTCGAGCCCCTGCTCTACAAATACGGCGTCGACCTCGCCATCTTCGGTCACGTGCACAACTCGCAGCGCTTCCTGCCCGTCAACAACAGCGTCGCAGATCCCGCGAAGCTGAACAACCCCAAGGCCCCAATGTACATTGTCGCTGGTGGTGCGGGTAACATTGAGGGTTTGTCGAGTGTGGGTGGCAACTACTCAACGAATGTGTTTGCGTATGCGGATGATTTCAGCTACGCGAGTGTGTCGTTCCAGAGTGCGAATAACTTGAAGGTCGATTTCATCAGGTCGAGCACGGGCGACGTTTTGGACTCCTCGGTGTTGTACAAGAAGCACGATCAGCAGTTTGTCGTGCAGTAGGGACAATATCGTTCATGATAACAAATGATGAGTAAAGCACGATTCACGTAACAGAAGGCTCGACGCAGCCAGACGAATGTAACTTTGGATTTCGTATCGACGTTCGAAACTGTAGTGAATGTCCAAGTTAAGACCCACTCAGGAGTTCTGGACGCGGGTAACGATGTATACAATGATCACCTTCTCGCATGCTGCGCTGCATCTCCCACACACGCCCTGCTGTGCCGCGTCACAATAATGCTGACTATACAGGTAATTCTAACATCTTGCGAGAAACCCTACACAAGACACCTTGGGCGTTTCTCTTCTTCCCCTGCACAAGACCCCTCAATTGTTTCTCTTGTCACCTTGCAACATCTCAAGCACCCAGCTGCATGTCACAAGACAGCAGGAGATGCGAGAAAACTACCAAATGCCTTCACGCGGCACTGCATATAATCGATGGGGCAAGCTTAACTATCCAATTTCACCACTGAACCTGAAACATATTTGGCTCGCACGACGGACGAAAAAACAACGGGGAGCCTAGGATAGAAATTGACCTGTCAAGCGTCACAGTAGTCGACTTGGGTGCAGGCACAGGGTATTCTATTTGTTCGCTCAACTTCATCACTGGCCGCAAGGGCTGATTTTGCCCGCTAGTATCTATGCGTGTGAGCTATTCGCAGAGCTTCCCGACACAGCAACCGTTAATGCGAAAAAACATGCTCACGCTCATTAGCACGTACTTAACTGTGAATGTGTCTCTAGTTAAAGCGGATTCACATAGGTCCAGGAGTGTATGTGCAATGATTGGAGGTCGTGCCGCTCACGGCGCAAGTGCTTGCAAAGAACAGTGGCGAGCTGACGCCTGGCAGCGACGCACTCGTCCAGCAGTGGCACAACCCGGCAGGACATATCCCATACGAGTGAGTAGAACCTGCTGCGTACATGATCCTCGAGCTCGCTGATTGGTAACCAGATGTGTCCCAAATCTGCCAAAAATGTTTGCTGAGAGCGTGTTGGAATGGTGGTTGATGATACACTGGGCAAATCTGAACGTTATCAGGTGGCAGCTCAGCAGAGCTACCTAGCAGGTATCCAGGTATATCCTCATCAACAGGTACAGGGCGCTCAGTTAGTGGCTTTTTAGAAGCAGCTGATTAACAACGCTGAGGGTGGAGCGTTTGTTGATGTCAAGTACACGTTGTTGGTGGATCACAAGAGCTTGTTACAAGTAGCAATGCCACGACAAAGGAGAAAGCGTTCACATCCATCGAACGAGCTGGCTTTTCAATGGTATTGCTGCTGCACGGTGTTGAAGGCAAAGACTGAGTCCCCGTACGTAACATGTCCACGAAAACTGCATTTGCGGAATAAACTATCTACACCGCAAGTTGAGTCAACGTAACCGTTGCAAGGTCAAAATAAGCAATTATGGGAGAAAGATGCTTGCCATGTGTTGACAAGACGTAACAGTTGTAGCAGTACTGACCTACTATTAATTGAATGTGTGCGTACGGGGACTTGGAGTCAGGTGGATCCAGCGCCATCGACTGGAGCACACAAAGGAGCCAGGATTGCTGACACAGAGGCAATGACGGAATGATGGGACTTTGGGACAAGGGCGGAAGGGTGAGACCCAAAGCCTATAACGCCTCCTCCACCCGCTTATACTTACACGACCCACAGCGACCGCACTACCACATTATATAGATAGATTGTATAAGAATCATGATTGTATAAGCCTATGGAATAATCCACCACAATATCTCGCGATAATAGCTATTATTCGTGGCTCTACAGCCTCATTTTTGTAGTGGGCTTGAGGGCCCGGAGCGGGCGTTCGGTGACTCCGGGCGTTCGGTGCACGGACACGGTACCGTGTCCGTGCACGCGATGCGCGGTTTCGCCAGATGCGCGATCTCAGAAAAATCGCGCAATCTTCACAACCTCATAACTCAACCAATATGGATCCAATCAACGAAGCGATTGAAGAAATCAACTCCCTAGGACCAGGCGAAACTTTTACGTACACTGCAATAGCAAAAAAATATGGTGTTGTACGCTCAACGTTAACGCGCCGGCATAAGGGTAAAACAGCCTCATCTACTACCCAGCACGCCAACACACAAAAGCTCACTCCATAACAAGAGCTAGAGCTTATAAGCTATATAGAACAGCTTATAGCTCATTAGCTACCACCTACAAGGGAGATGGTACAAAATTTCGCGTCAGCTATAGCAAAGGAGCCAGTGAGCGAGAGCTGGGTTACCCGATTTCTCACCCGCCATGGGATCTCTATTACCCCCCGATGGAGTACTGGAATGGATCGCGATCGCCACCATGCTGATTTAGAGGATAAATATCAACTATTCTTTCAACTTCTAATAGAGGTTATTGAGAAATACGATATAGAGCCACGTCACACGTACAATATGGATGAGAAAGGCTTCCTTATTAGGGTAATTAGAAGAAGTAAAAGGATCTTTAGTAAAGCAATATAGGACCAAAAGGAAGTTACAGCAGCCCTTTAAGATGGTAATAGAGAGTGGATAACACTACAAGTATATGTTTATGGTGATAGATCAGCTCTCCCTCCTACTCTGATCTTTGCCTCTGCAAATTCAGCCCTTCAAGCTTCTTAGGTAGATGGAATTCAGGCTAGAAAACACCAAGTTCACGTTAGCTCATCTCCCTCTAGCTGGACCAACAATGATATTAGCCTAGCGTGGCTTGAACAGGTGTTTAATTGATACACTAAGCAGAAATCACGACAATCCTATTGGCTATTAATCCTTAACGGCCATAGATCCCACATCACTATGGATTTCATCAAGTTCTATAATTAGAATCGAATTCTCCTCCTAATATTCCCCCCTCATTCAACCCACACGTTACAGCCACTAGATGTGGTAATATTCAAGCCTCTATCATCTACCTATTTAAAATAGCTCACAAAATACCTCTACAACGCCTAAGGACTATTACTAGTTAAGAAAGGAGACTTCTTCCTACTATTTTAGGAAGCCTAGACCTACTCCTTTTAAGAAAAAACAATCCTAAGGTCTTTCTAAGTAACTAGAATAATACCTCTTAGCCTAGAGATTATACTTAAACAGTTCAAGAAATCAACACCAGAGCAAGAAGAGAGAGAGAACTCTAGCTCAGTCCTTAGTAGAGAGGATTAGCTCAAATTGCATAGCCTAATATAATCAGAAGTAAAGGACTAGAGTAGTAGAGAGGCTCAAAAGCTAAGCCGCTCACTCCACCATATATTAATCCAAAATGAGCTACTCCACATAGAAGTAGAAGGCTTATCAAAGGCTCTACTTTCTAAGAAGAAACACGAGAAGAAAAGCAAGCCCCTAGACCTACAGCAACGCTAGGAGTACCGCAGGGGCGCTGTATTCTAGTCCCCATCTAAAGTGAGGGAGGCCCAGTTCCGCCAAAGGATTAAAGACCAAGAAGCTAAGAAGTAACAACTTGAAAAAGCTCATAAGAAGGCAGAAAAGGCCTCAAAAAAGGTACATCAACTTTAAGAGAAAGAAGAAAGAGCAAGGTTAAGGATTCAAAGGCGAGAAGAAAAGGAGAGGATTACAGCTAAGAAATAGGCTACACGCCAACGTAAAGAAAAAGAGAAACAAAATACTAAAAAGCCTATACAAACTTCCCAAAAAAGAAAGAGGAAGGCTTTAGAGCCTACTATAAAGCTTATATAGAAAAAACAGAGGCGTGAGGTGGTTGCAGAGGGTAGGGGAGGTGATTAGGGCCGTGATCCTTCATCTGTGAGAACTACGAGGGTTGGCAGGAACATCAAACTCCCACAGAAATTCAAGTAGTCCATCTTTTTCGTAGTAGTTTGTTTAGTATTTAGATGGATTATTAGAATAATTAAGCTATTGTGGGTGGCTCTGTAACTCGATTTCTGCAACTCAGTGATTTGGTGATGGGCGCGCATCTGGCGAAACCGCGCATCGCGTGCACGGACACGGTAAGCTTTTGGGCACCGCCTCAGAAGGCTGAGGGAAAAGGCTGCCCCATCCCCAACCATCAGAGATATTATTACATCGAACGCTTTTATTTCCCCCACAATCTATAGCCACACATCTTGGTTCGTCTAGCAAATACTTTAAGTTGCGCGAAGTTTGCGTTGTAGTGGGAGTTGGGCTCAAGATTTTCTTTCGCTTCTCTTTCGAAGGCTGTTTATAGGCTACCGGTAGTCAGAACTTCTCTTTCAATTCCTGTTAGAACCATTCTTAGAAGCTGTAGCTCGACACATCGCCTTGTGCTCTTTGTAATGGGCGACCTGGCACGCCCGCCCGCAGTACATGACCTTGTTGCACCTTCCGCACTGCATCAACTACACATAAGCCTTTTCGCACTTCGCACATTGGGCCGGTGCCGACAACAGGCCCCTCCCATTTCCACTTCCACTCTCTAGCGCCGCCAACAAATCCCCCGCTATCGTTCTCGTCAATCTCAACACCCGCTGTTCACCCAAGCTGGCGTGCGCCGCCGACCATGCGTTCCCTCCCGGGGAATAGAACCCCTCTGCGAGTTGCTCTTCCAGCTTTTCGAGTTGAGTTCCGAAACCGTCGAGAAGACTAGAAATTGATTCTACCAGAAACTGCAGAACTTCCACTTCGTTTGAATCGCTGGTTTTCTCAACTGCAGCATCGCTTTGATGAGGCGCTATTATAGCAAGATCCGATTCGTGCAGCCGTTGAATATGGAGGTATCGAAGGACGCTTCTTGGTAGCGGATCATTGAGAGTAAGAGAAATAGTAGAGGTCGAATCGAGCCCAGCCGATAACCAGAGTTTGTGCTTTTGCTCGAAAAATGGGGCCATGGGATCAGTCATGAGAACGAGGTCATAGCTGTCATTGGGATTACCGGGCACGATAAACCCATAGAGACGTAAAAGGCGATTGTTTGGAATAGGCCCATAATTGATGAAAACCTGGAAGAATACTTCTAGGTAAGCGCACGAATTAGTAGCATTAGAAAACAAGACGGACGCACCTGATCTCCCGATTCGTAGTTTTTCCCGGCAAGAACAGAGAGATTTCTAGACAAGGCATCGTAGGCGTGACACTGCTTAACCTCGGACGAGTGGTTCAACATGTCCGCGAAGGGGGCCAAAGGTCGAATTGAATCTCCATCGGGCAGCTGAAAATCCATCGCATGACTCCATACAGTGCAGAGAGCCCACTTGTACTGAAAGATAGGAATTAAGTGTTAGTAACCGCTTCACACCATTTTTCGCGTGTTGTATTTTCCTACATCTTCGATGGTGAATTTGTGGCGTGGGAACAGTTCTTGATGTCGTTCAAACAGTCGTGCTACTAATCCCTTATAATTGTTCTTGATCTGGCGATCCAGCTGCTTCGTGGTAGTGTAGAGCGAAGTTCCCACGCAAACTTCCAGCTCGGCCTCCGCAAAGAAGATGCTCGAAGTGTAGCTCGCAGGTAGCGCCGCCACATGGATTCGCAGGCCATCGTATCCCGACCCGCACGATCTGACAAAGAGAATATACGTAGCCAAGGTGTCATCGACAGACAAGGGCGGCCGCGTAGAGCGAAGGGCTGGCCCAAGGAGGGGATCAGCATATGCGTGTTTGACTATCCAGAGAACGCCATGTGGAATGGTGAGGATTTTTTTCTCCTTCCTTGAATCGCCGCAGCGTTCTGACACCGCGGCCAGTATCCGAGAAGTCGGCGAGCTCGAGTTAGATCTGAAGCCATCAGTAGCGCCAAACTATCAAAGGAGCAACACAGGGAAAATTTGGCGCAGGGACGTGGCTGGCTGCACACAACTTGAAACGATTCTTCAGCTACATTACATAATATTGTGGAGCATAATATGCGCAGCGAGATGACTTGTATTAACTCGAAGTCGAACTAGGTACACGCTTACTCTGCCTATGTGGCACACTCGCCAATCTGGGAATTGTCTATTCTTTGAGCATGACAAACGCATTAAGAGATACGTGAGAATTGTCCTATCCACTTTTCGCCCCTGGAGATCGATGAATAGTGAACTAAGTCATTGTGATGTAGAGTAGGTGGATCTCAAGATAGCTTGATTATGGCCTTCAGTTGGGTTGTCGTTCATTGATGAGGGTGGCACTGCTGAAACCGCGAGTCCTCAAGGCCTCGATGAGGCCGCTTGCCCAGGTGGACCGTTCAGATCTGGTCCTGGTACTGTGTTCAGCGTTACGTGTCTCCTTGCCGCGGACTGAGCGAGAAGCCTTGCCACGGACGGAAGGTTCGGCTTCGGCATCGCGAGTAGCCTTGCCGCGGACTGAGCGAGACGCCTTGCCACGAACTGATCGTGCTTCAACTTCCCTGATGTCCTCTTTCTCTTCTTCGTCATCTATATCCTCTTCGGTGGAGCGCGTCGCCTTTCCACGTACAGAGCGAGTTGACTTGCCACGAAATGAGCGTGTCTCGATGTTATCTTCTTCGCCTTCTTTCTCCCCGGCGGAACGTGTAGACTTGTCTCGGACAGATCGTGATTCCTTACCACGATCTGACCGAGCATCGGTCTCCTCGTCCTCAGCTTGCTCATCCTCTTCAGAGCGGAGTAGGAATGGTACTTTCTCGACAGAGCGGGCTTGGACTAGGCGTGTCTCCACAGCAATGTCAGGAGCGTCATTGAGTTTGAGATTAGAAATTGGCGCAGTCAGGACGGTGAGAGCGAATATAGCGATGATGAGTGCGGACCGCATGTTGTTGGTATCGTGAAGAATCAAGTAGAGTATTGATTTACTTTTTTTTTTTTTTTGGGTAAAGTTGCAGTGTGCACAGCACAAATTTCAGGTCAGAAAAAGCAGGCACAGCCTGAGAGTAGAAGTTGAATTCGAAAGAATGAGTTGAGAAGATCCGGATCCTCTGCTCCATGAAAGTTGAGAAACGAGTGGCACTTTATCCATTCGACGCCGGGCATGTTTAGGAAAGTCGTACTGAGTGAGCCGAAAGTTGATTGGATGAGCGAGCAGGTGACTCAAGATACTGAAGCGCTGCTCAAACCTCGCTTCATGCACATGCGTGATGGTGGGTGCCGAAATGATAAACATAGGCGCCCGACGGATGCCATAACAGGCTAGGTCGAGAGCAGTGGGCAGGACTTTAGCCGCCCGGGACCACTTCTCTGGGTTTGATCCACGAATCAATCCATGCCCCGCTAGCCCCACAGGGCATTGTGAGCGCCTGGCTTCATCGCATAACGAGCCAACAACTGACTGGTTCTTCTGCTATATTGATGTTAGGGTTGGCGTATTTGTTGCTGAATGCTGCAAGCGGCGCACCCTCTGAATGCAATGTCATCTAGGTAGTGATGGGACAGTCTCATTGCCAATGAAAGCCGGCCGAGGACAGTCAGTAGTGGGAAAGGAATTGACTTTGCGAACGAGGCGTTGCGCAGCACGAGCACATACAGAAGTACACAAAATGTGATATGATGGCATATTTGCTATTATAACAAGAATTTGCCAACGTGAGAGCTGTCACAGCGACAAAGATGCTGCTCATAACGTCGTCTCCTCACAGCCAGTGTGCCCGATATAGAAGCGCTCATGGGATGGAGTAGGTAGGGAAAGAGAAGCCCAGCGAAGGTCTATGAAGATGAAGGGCTACCTTTGAAAGAAGGGGGTATACTGTTGCCCGAGAACCTCCAGCCACCTATAGGAACCCACTTCACTTTGACCTCCTTAGCCTTCGCTCGTGGCGTTTCGTCGGCTTTCGTCGAAGTCATCTTCTTTGACATATCATCAGGTAGACCGTAAAGGAGTGTAGCTATGGCTGACGTCTTCCAGACGCCGACTTGACCGCGGTCATGCTCTCTTGAGCTTCGGAAAATGGTCGCAAGCAAGAAGATACCAGTAAAGGCGAGTAGCCCGAGTGGAAGCGACAACCAGACCCATCGTACATCCACAAAACTCTCGAGGTCGTACGCCATGCCTTCCACTGTTTCTGTATCGCTTGGAGCTGATCGCATCATGTTTGTCATTGCTGAAGCCATGCGATCCATGTGCATCGTGACATTTCTGTACAGCCAGGGATTGTAGATCATTCTCCGGGTGTAAGGAGTGATGGTCTTCCACCATTTCCATCGCATCATTGGCTGGGCGTCCTTGTCGTCGCTAAGGATCGTGTAGGTAGAGGGAAACACATCATCGAACAGAGCTACCATGGCATTATGAGTGTTGTTGTCGATGAAGTAGGTGTTATTCTCGGTGATTAAGGTGATATTTTCCAGGTATACGTAGTCGTAGAGGATCATCTGATTGTTGTCATTCGGAATCACTGTCGTTAGCCAGTGCGATTCTCCTACGGATGTATTCACGAATGCTCTAGTTATCTTTTCGATATATCCGCCCGCGGTGTAAGTCGACTGCATGGTCTGAGCGGACCATGATAGTATACACTCCTGGGCTGATGGGGTTGCGTTCCGGTGCACTGACTCTGCTTCCTCACCGGAAACGATGATAACGTGTGCCAATGGATTTCGACTGTTGTTGAGCAGAGGTGTATACCCTGGCATGAATTCTCGGGAAAATAAGTCATATAAAGGTTGAGCGCGTTGCAAAAGAATTTCTCCAGAATGGTTCGATCTTCGGTCTACGTTGTACCCTGTCATGAGAAGTGGCTTGTCTGCTTTAAGCCACCATCCGCAAGAGGTTCCATTCGGGAAGGTATAGTCCTCGACAGCGTCGGGATCCGCGTCAGGCATTTGGATCCAGTCCATTGGTCCGTGGCTGCATCTGAACTCCATGCGATCAATTGCATCGCGGCATTCATTTGAGATACCGAATGTCTCATAATCTGGCCAGGTACAGTTGCTATTTGGACATCCCAGTGGAACCTCAGCTCTCATCCCTTTTCCAAAGGTCATAGGAGGTGTCCCGTTGCCGAAGAAAAAGCGATAGCCGACTCCAACCATTGATTGATCGGTCTCCATAGTTTGGAAGCCTTGCTGAAAGCTCATACTAGAATAGAATGGTTCGTACCCAATCGCTCTCGGAATTTGACCTTTGCCGTCCTGAAGTCGCCATTTCTCAGGGTACTCTACGACTTGTTGGAAAAAGGGATCGAGACATAATGCCATGATAGTTACGCAGGCTCCGAGCGCCGCGAGTGACCTGCCCTTTGTACGGATGATCAGTAGAAGGGAGCCCCATGGACCCCTTGACGCATTATCAAAGATCTCGAAATCCCACATTTTTTTCGAATTGTCACCTTGAAACCAACTCCATTTAAGTTGCCCCAGGGCCTCGGAAACGGGTAATAAAAGAGCGGCGGATGCGATCTTTGCCAGAACCGAGATATAGGCGTTCAGAGTAAGACCGAGAGGCCATCGAGGGATGCTACGATTCTGATAGACGTACAACATGACGATGACACCCGCCATGCACGCAGCACTGAGCGTCCAACTGATGATCTCTAGTAACCATCTCTTCACCACGTTTCGCGAAGCGCTGTACCTCCACAGTCTTTGCTCGATGCGTTGCGCAAAATTAGAGGCTTGCTGCACATCTGCAGCATTTTCTTCTCCTCTTTTCTCGGCTATTCCAGGAGTTATTGGACTTGTATCGGGTCTGAAAGGGGCCTCCTCGATCCCAAGTCCAGCTATACTTTTTCGCCTCCAATCGATCTTGTCGGACTCTGTGACAGTTGGGGAGTGTGGCGAGAAGGCATTTCGACGGAATCGTAGATGGGGTCTTCCTTTGGGGTCAAACTGGAGGGATCGGTTGGGGGCCTGAGGTTTCGACCGGTGGCGAGGCGTCTCAACGGTGAGAATGGGTACGGCTAGGTGTCTGGAAGATTGAGGTGGGGGTGCCAACAAGCTGTATGATGGCGGTGTAGGTGAGTGTGCGGGCGGTTTGGACACACAATGAATCGGTGTATCTCTCGAGCTTGTTTCACACGTAGGGCAAATATACTCGGGAGCATGTCTCGAATGTGGCGGTGTCTGTCCTTGTACACGGTAATCGTCTTTGGGATCGAGGAATATAGGGAAGTTTGGATTAGCGGACCAGTATGGAGACACTGGCAACCTAGGCATATTGTGCGAGAGGGTACAAGCTTTCACCAGTCTAGTCCAGTGGCTTGCTAAATAAGATTAAGTATAAGTATGTATGAAGTACGCCTGCGTACCGGCAAGGATTGGACACTGGATAGCCTGTAGAGAGCCTGCGATACCTTTATCACACCTCCTAGCGTCTGTGGCACGGTTGTCCAACAAGGTGTGTCTATATTTGGGGACTACACCGTCATGGGCCACGCACTCGTAGATCGTTTGGAGCTCCAGTCACAGGCCAAGGCGTAAGCCGCACCCTGGCCGAACGCCGCATTCCAGCATTGCTTGAGGAGCCTCAATTACCAGTCAAAGTCGGGTATAGGGAAGGATTCGGTGGACTAGCAGAGCAAAGGCTTAGGAGATGTCAAGCCTTACAGCAGGCCCAAACACGCGCCGGATAGCTCATTTGGTGTTGGTTTTCCGTCGGCTGGCTCCTCAGGCCAATGAGAGATGTCCTTGGCTGCGCTTAGCGCGTTAAGAAGCTCTACTAGTAGGATGGTCCGTGAATCAGGCAATCTGCGTGATACCAAAGGCCCAACGCTTGCGGATGAATGAGAGGCTATCTCCTTTCCACAACGTTCAAATCTAGACACATAAAATACCTCAGCAAAGTTTGCTGGACCAAAGCAGAAAAAGCAGGACTTGAGGGATATAGGAATAGACGGTTGTCGATCGACCATGAAGCATAAAGCATACAAGTCACCTGGAGCTATGCTTAGAGCCTCCAGTCGCGGCGAGACCTACGCGCAGAACTCGGTCTACGCCTCAATCCTACATGATAGATGAACAGGCTGAAAGTACATCGTTGACAGCAGGATATGCAGCAAGGTGAGCTTAGCTCTCCGTCGATGCACTCGAGGCCAGGCGGCCCAATGGAGGCCTCGTATAAGCGCTGGGATGGATCAGTTTGTTTAGGTCACGCCGTGCAGGCGCCGGTAGCTCAAATCAACGCTGCGGCACGGGCATGTGAATCTGATAGTGAAAGGCTATCCGCCTATCCCTAACAGGTGGCGTGGGCAAAAGGCCGCTGGAAAGGTACAAGGTACGATGCAACGGAGTGAAGGTTGACGATTGGCGGTGATTGCTCGGCGTCGTCGCGGGCAATTTACGCGCCGGCCTTTTTGTGGAACCACTGATTCGCCCAACACGCGCGTTAGCAGTGTACGGCAACCACAAGACCTACTGGGCGATTTATCGCACTACTGGTCGTCATATTCAAGTTCAAGCGGGTGGATGCTGAGTGAGGCGGCGACACAAGTGCGGTACGCTTTCTACAGTACACAGTACAGCTGCACAAGCGTTGCATGAATTTGATTAATTACTCGTACTCCGATTACTCGCTCGCTACTCTTCTACAAGCATCTATGAAAGGTCACATGATGGTTATTTCTAGCAACTTTGTTGCCAGGTGTCGTGCCAGCTGCTCCTACTATACCCGTCACACAACCACGTCCACACAGTAGATATGGATCGAGCCAGCCAGGTGCTCCCTCCAGATGTGCCCAGAACATATGCTGTCCTATCAGAACGGCAACACTCTGCCATCGCAAGCACGAACGACGCTCGAAAGAAGCCCTGGCTTAAAGCCGGCAGTCAAAACCTCACCCAGCCGAAGCTGAGGCCGGGCCTGGATTCAGGTCCAACCAAAAGCGCTCTCTAGATTTTACAGCCTTTCCTTCTGTGGCTCCGAGTATGACACCGGGCGGAAGAAGGCGGCGAGGCCAAGCAGCCGCGCATATCCTATGTGGTGGTCCGCCTACTCGTAGTGTTCAAAGCCTCCGCCGGGGACAGGGTGAGCGAGGTCGTGGGAAGTCGGGGCCTTCGTGAGCACGTTCTGATATATGTGGTCAGCATCACTACTTCACCGTATTGTTGCCTATACGCATACTCACCATCGCAAAGCTTCCGTGTGACATCGGGCAGCAGGAAAGGTGGCGGGTGCTCCCAAAGCTCTCCACAGTTTGCCACCACGAGCAGGGACGGCGGCCGAGCCGCACCGGCACAGGCCTTGCGCCGGAGGCGACGTTTTCTAGATATGGCCAAAGAGAAGAGTGCTGTATGCAGCTCCTAAATAGTGTAGTGCCTTGCTAGGCATGGCCACCATTACGGCTCTGCTAGTACTCATCCCTCACGAACATGAACATTCCAAAACTCCTCACGACCCTCAAGGTCGAACTGGAGCACCTCTCTACGGCCCTAGAGATTGCAGTGCCCATGTAAAGAGTCGCTGGTCGTTTGGCCGTACGACAGCTGTATCACCAAAATATATGCGCCTGCAACGACGGCGATTCGCCAGTAGCGCTCGGTTGAACCCACGTGCCGAAGTGCAGGCTTCGATTTCCAGAGCCGCCGCGCTCTATCTTAGCTTGTATCCTTCCTATCACATCGTATTCCCCTTCAACGAGCCGGCTAGAGCTCGGCTGCGGCTTGGTCTAGGAACCGGCGCCGGTGGACTCGAGAAGATTGAAGACGTGGTGGGCTTAATCAGGTCTTTTGTTCGGTCGGCGGAGAGAACAACAGCGGGTTTCGGAGCCCGAGGGCGTCGTGGTATGTGTCTAGGTTACAAAGTGGGCGTCGCTGTGCGTTGGACCGCGTCTCGAAATGTACACAATGGCTGGTTTCGACGCTGGAAACCGCAGTTGGCTGGATTGACGAGCGCCGTGGCCCCCGGGAGTCTTGGCACTGCTCCCAATCCCGAGTCGGATTAGCGATGTTCCGAGCGCTTCCAGAAGCTGGCGGAGCGGCCGTTCTATCACGTGAGCCGTGCAGGGCTGCTGAACACGAGTCAGCTCTGGCTGTTGCGGGCTCGCGCTACTCAATACCATGGGCAAAATTATGGACGCGATCATCTCCCAGCGGCTGAATTATCTAGTAGAAACATACGAGCTACTCCCACCAACCCACTTAGGAGGGAGGAAGAAACGATCCATAGAGCACGCACTACACGCCATAATAGAAAAGATCTATAGAGTATAGAATTAGAAGAAAATATATACGGCCAGCCTCCTATAGCTTAACGTCTCTAGTGCATTTAATAATATATTAT
>NW_017253376.1:202587-205151 GCF_001642045.1 Paraphaeosphaeria sporulosa | reverse complement strand
AACTATTACTCTAGTAACTATAAAAACTACGCCATAGGTAGCCACCTTTATGGTAGGTACTATAAGGTCTAGCTATAGGCAATAGTATTTACTTTACGCTAGGATTAATAGTGAAAGGATAACTTAATGGCATTAAATAAATAATACTTAACTTCCCTAAAGCCGGTATACGGCACGGGGTATACGTAGCCAACTTACTTAGCACACTAGGACTCTATTAGGCCTTAGCACCATATGCCACAACACTATAACAAACTTCGCGATCTACTCGTTATATAGGGGGTACTAAGCTAGCGCATGGGGTTCCGAGACACCCGGGGATATGAGACACCGCGCAGAAATCCTCCACCCTTCAAACAATCGCGATATCTCCACATCCACCCTGCCAAAATGGCCAACCGTGAGGCTGCATTTCAAGCAGCTATTAGTGATCTTAATGCTGGCGTTTTTCCTAGTCAACGAGCTGCTGCAAAGGCATACAACATCCCCCTAGCCACGCTCTCTAGGCGCGTACGCGGTTCACAAAACTGGCAAAACAGCCACATACACCAGCAACGATTGACTCCATAACAAGAGGACTTTCTCGTACAATGGATACTTGAAGAGGACGCGCGCGGGTTTCCTCCTTCTCACGCTCGTACACGAGAAATGGCGAATCGAATCCTTAGGATGAACGGCGACCACGCGTTAGTGGGTAAACACTGGATATCCTACTTTATTAAACGCAACCCACGCGTTGCCTCTATGATAGGTAGAAAGATTGAGGCTGCAAGAGCTGAGGGAGCAACTTAGGAGGCAATACGCGAGTTTCTTCAGCTCTATAAGCAGCTCCGTGTTAAGCTGGGTATACACAATGAGGATACATGGAATATGGATGAGACTAGGAAGGCCCTAGGTGTATGTGCAAACACTAGAGTACTCACAGGAAGTCAGAAAAAGAAGGCTTACTATCAGTCTCTAGAGAATTACGAGTGGGCGTTGATAATTGAGTGTATTTTAGCAATAGGCAAGAAGCTAAGGCCTACAGTTATTTTTAAAGGCAAAAACCTATAGAGCACCTAGTTTCCATTAATAATACCCGACTGGCTATACGCAACATCAGAGAATGGCTAGACATCTAATGTGATTGGTACTAAGTGGTTACAACGCATATTCCTACCAGATACTACGCCCTCAGAGGATCGCTGGAGGATACTGATTTTGGATGGCCACGGCAGCCATATTAACCTAGAGTTCCTGTGGATCTGCAAGCAGAATAAAGTCAGGCTTTTATTTCTCCCTACTCACTCATCTCACGTTCTACAGCCCCTAGATCTCTCTATTTTCTTAGTAGTGAAGCGATTCTATCGCTAGTAGATCCAGGAGTTATCACACCTTAATAATACCGCCCCAGTTAGAAAGGAACGCTTTATTACTACCTACCATATCGCTAGAGAGGGCGTAATCACTAAGAGAGTTATTCGCGCTGGATAGGCTACTACAGGTATCTGCCCGTTGAATATTGAGCGGGTAGTCAACTCATCTCAAGTTGCTTAAAGGGCTACCACTCCACCTCGCCAGGATCAAGCTTATCTCGCTGAGAGCTATCTATCTACCCCTTACGGCCCCCGTCAGCTTTTTATAGCCCAGCGAGCGCTTCACAGAGAGCAGAGTATCAGCCAAAAGGCTCATCAGCTCTTTGAGAAAGCAGGCAAGGCAATTGCAATAGCAAATACACGCTTAGCAGCGCTAGAAGCAGAGAATAAAAGATTACAGAGTCAAATTAAGGCTCTTAAGCCTCTGCAGCCACGAAAGAAAGTTCGTATAGATCTAAATCAACGCTTTGCTAGTATAGATCAAATTATGATAGCAAAGCAGGCATCTGCCCTTCTAGAGCAACAAAACAGTAGTCCTGATAAAGAAAAAGAGGCAGAAAAGCTAGCAGCAGAAGTAGCAGCCAAAACCCTACAATCTATATGTAGTGAGTGGCAATTGTAGTTATGCTGAATCAATTATCGCGATTTTTTGAGGGGTGAAGGATTTCTGCGCGGTGTCTCATATCCCCGGGTGTCTCAGAACCCCATGCGCTAGCTTATTATAGTATCTCTAGTATCTATAATACCTTAGCTACGCCGTTACTAAGTACCTATATACGTGCCTCCTCTTCCCCCTTATCTTCTACCTACTCGACGCATAGCTTACTTCTTACCTATCCTCTTATATTATACCTAAGCATGTACGTAGTAGCTTATTAATTAAGCTTCGTCTGAGTTCCAATTCTATAAGTCATAGCCTCTCGTGATATATATTAGATATAAGGGCGTGTACTAAGTATCTTACTATTATTAGATAAGGGCCTATGAAGTTGCCTTAGTACGGACAGTACTCCGGGCAGGTGGTAGGGATAGCTGGCCATCCGCCCTTGCTAGACACCTAGCCCCAAAGCAAGGGATAGTTAATAGGAACCTAATAAAAGCTGGCAGAACACACGTATATAATAATAATTAATCTATCCATCTCATCTCTAGATCACCAACATCCATCAAATCACTATATAAATCTAACAATTAAGAGTCTTACTACCT
>NW_017253376.1:200199-202521 GCF_001642045.1 Paraphaeosphaeria sporulosa | reverse complement strand
CCTAGCTAATCTATCATCCAGCTATTATCGCTGACTATAAGCTTCTAGCCTATAGGTAGGTCGTTGTACCAGGTAGATTAATAGACCTTACTAGATAGGATGATAAGGGGTAGGATAGACCAGCTAGACACGTAGATACACTTAATTATTATTACCTAGCCTCTATTACCTGGCTATACGTGTACAGCTCTACCCATAGTGTCTACGCTAGTTACTACCTTAGATAAGGAGGATCCTACACCCATTATAAATCCTATCTCATTAAAATTATAGGTATCTTTATCTAGTATACTATATGTCCTACGCGTCTCCTCTACGTGCGTATACCATGTAGAGATCTTAATAGGATCCTTATATAGAGCGCGCTAACTATATAGCTTCCTATCCCACTTTGTCTGCAGCTCTGGCTAAGTCTTAATAAATCGTGATGCCTACTTCTGGCCTACAGGCGGAGGTGGAGGATCCTGGCTACGCGTAGTAAGTAGATGATCAGCCATCCATTATACATTGATAATCTTGGGTGGAAATCCTCGTTAATTAAGCTCTAGGATCCACTAAATAAGAGACTACTCCTCGCTAGGGGATAACTTTTAATTAACTAATACTATCTCGCATTTTAGCTTAACATCATGGAGGCGCGTCTGTAGGGTTAATTACGGTACATTAAAGGATAGTGTAAGGCGGCGAAGTGATTAAGTAGGATTAGATTAATAGGAGGCAATAGTAAGATTAATCCTACCTTCTTTTATAAGCTGTAGAGAGCGTTATTACGGCTTTAAAATTAATGTAGATGGACGCGTCACGCGCGGCTTAGTGGGGTGGCCAGCTTACTAATCTGGCCAGCTTACTAATCCAACACGTTAGAATATACGTATATGATAATAATTAATTAATTTATCTCATCTCTAGATTACTAACATCCATTAAATCACTATATAAATCTAATAATTAAGAGTCTTACTACCTTAACCAATATACTAATCAACCATAACGGCCCAACTAACCCCTTAGCGCGTAGAGATAACGCTCCACAACTATAATAACTTTATAGGATAGTATACGCAGCTGTAGGCGCGCTATATTATATATAATCTATAAGATAAGATTAACCCTAATTTAGTAACTCTGCTAATTATGTAACTAGTAGCTATCTAAGTACTAGTTATTATAAAATACGCCCTAGTAGCTAATATTAAGATACTAGTATGATAGTCTAAGCTATTAACAGCTGGATAGAAGGCCTTTAAGGAGGACCTTAAGTACTATAAGATCTATCATGAATAGTATAAGAGTAATTAACACGAATATAAGAGGGAGTAAATAAGCATTTAGCATATCATCGCATTTATCCATTTAATGGTGGCAAAATACCTCTAGCGCACATGCTACCTACCTAATTAGCCACTCTACTAATGGGTTATAAGTCTTAAGCTCACTATTAGCGTTAATAAGCAATTTAAACAAGAGTATGCTAGAGATAGATATCTCACAGCTCTAAAAGCAATGAGAAGTGTTAATTAATAGGAAACCTAGCTTACTAAATATAATTAGGCAGCTATAGAAGCGGAGACCTATAGGGTTACTAAAGTAATGTAACTAAATGCGATTATAAAGGACTTTCTAGTAGCTATTAACAAAGTGGCACCTATATGGGCTACGGCCTTCTAAGACTATAGTAGATATACCGCTGGTATAACTAGAAAGGAGATAATAAAACGGTTCCAAGAGCATATAATGGTAAACCACCCTAGCGTAAAGAGTAAGCACAAAGCGGCCTTTATAACTAATAGAGCCTTTCTCGCTAATAGTGGTGAAACCACTTAGGGTAATAATAGGGACGCCTCTTATACTAAATACACGCCATCTAAGGGACGTCCCTTAAAATGAAAGAGAGTATATCTATACGGGACCTCTCAGCTATTATATAATGAGCCTTTAAACACCACAGGCCTATGCCTAGCGTATAAATAAGGCTATATAGCCAAAGATTACTATTACCTTTATAAGGAACTAGCACCTACATGGTGGAAACCAAGACCAGCTATTAGTGAACTAATTAAGCTTAAACGTAAGCATAACAGCACGTTTTAAGGGCTAATTTAAGGTTAAAGTAGATCACGAATATAAACACCTTATATTAAATAGTCCTATATACCAACGCCGACCCGATTAATAGAGGTAAGCAATAAGTGACTAGATGGTTATAAAATCTATACTACAACCATAAGTATAAGTTTTAACACTACTATATAATCTAATCTAAATACGTACCCACTCTATAATTTAGTAATCCTCGACTTAGGCACAACTTACCATATCTTT
>NW_017253376.1:198546-200189 GCF_001642045.1 Paraphaeosphaeria sporulosa | reverse complement strand
CTACCTAATTAGCCACTCTACTAATAGGTTATAAGTCTCAAGCTTACTATTAGCGTTAATGAGCAATTTAAATAAGAGCACACTAGAGATAGATATCTTATAGCTCTAAAAGCAATAAGAAGTGTTAATTAATAGGAAACCTAGCTTACTAAATATAATTAGGCAGCTACAGAAGCAGAGACCTATAGGGTCGCTAAAGTAACGCAACTAAATGTAATTATAAAGGACTTTCTAGTAGCCATTAATAAAGTGGCACCCATATGGGCTACAGCCTTCTAAGACTATAGTAGATACGCCGCCGGCATAACTAGAAAGGAGATAATGAAACGGTTCTAAGAACACATAATGGCTAATTATCTAAGCATAAAAGGGAAGCATAAAGCAGCCTTCATAACTATAGATTAATCTAGTAGTGATCTATATGGAAGCTTTCTCACTAATAGTGGTGAAACCACTTAGGGCAATAATAGGGACGCCTCTTATGCTAAACACACGCCATCTAATAAGGGATATCCCTTAAAACGAAAGAGAGCGCAACCATACGGGGCCTCTTGGCCATCTCATAATGAGCCTTCTAACACCACAGGCCTATGCCCAGCATGTGAATAAGGCCATGCAGCTAACTACTACTACCTTCATGAGGATATAGCACCTGCATGGTGGAAGCCCAGACCAGCTATTAGCAAGCTAATTAAGCTTAAATATAAGCATGACAGCGCATTTTAAGGGCTAATTCAAGGTCAAAGTAGATTACAAACACAAACACCTCATATTAAATAGTCCCATATGCCAACGCCGACCCGATTAATAGAGGTAAGTGATAAGTGACTAGATGGCCATAAAGTCACGTTAGTCCATATAAGCTTTAATATAGCAACTCTCTCTAAGCCAAACACGTATCCACTCCACAACTTAGTGATCCTCAACTTGGGCACAACTTGCCATATCTTTAATAACGTTAATCGATTTCTTACACTATGGCCACTAAGGCTAGGCAACTTTATATGGGCTGGGAATACGCAAGTTTGGATATAAGGATACGGCAGTATCTATATACGTTTAAAGAGCACGCGCAGCAACAGCATAATTAGGCTAGATAATATGGTATACTACCCTAATCTACTCTATAACCTAGTGTCGTTTCACCTACTCAGACGTCAAGGACTATAGTAGGATACCAAGTTAGAGCCCACAGCAATTAAATAAGTAGATAATATAGTGATTACGGAGCTTTAAGAACTATATGGTTAATGGGTACTTAAAAATAGACCTATGGACTAAGGGCAATTATATACTATAAGTAGTAGTACAACCTTTATTATATATAAGATTAATTCATGCATAAAGTGTAGGGTAGCTATTACTAGTATAGAGATATAGTATAAGCAATTAGGCCATCTAGGACCTAGCGCACTTAAGCACCTAGTGTAGTAAGCTAAGGGGGTACGCATTAAGGGTATACCTATAGTTAAATATAACGCCTATAGTAGAGTAAAGTCGAAATAGCGTATTAGGCGAGAAGCTAGGCCAAATAGTAAAGGACCTAGAGAGCGTATTATAATTAACTTCTACAACTATAAGGTATAAAGCTTTAATAAGGAGCGCAGCTAGATACTTATCACTAATTAATACTTAGGCTATAT